>NC_059510.1:0-5000 GCF_905147795.1 Pieris rapae | reverse complement strand
ATATTGATGAATACAAAAGTGCTTAAATCTAACAAGGTACATATATTGATGAATACAAAAGTGCTTAAATCTAACAAGGTACATATATTGATGAATACAAAAGTGCTTGAATCTAACAAGGTATGTTTATGTGGCGTATATATTTACATTAAAACATTAAGACAGTTATTGATATGTGTACACAAAGGTTGCTTATAAAATAGAGGAAAAACAAACAATTATAGAGTTATAAAATTAGAATAATAACAAATAGTGACATTTTAGTGGATATCAGGTGGGGTGGATGACGATCAGCCAGTGGAGGGTGGGTTGTTGAAGTCTTTTAGGGAATTAATAATTTTAGTTGCTAACTTTAATAATGACTGTATTGTTTGCGGTTTATTGTCGGATAGGGAGTAGGGATTTTTACATTTTCTATTTTTCTGTGTGTGTTCGTGTCTGATGTGTGCAAAGCGTGGACATTCCTCGATGAGGTGTTGAAGTGTCTGAGTGGTGTTGGAGTCGCAAGGGCATGTATCGTTGTCAGTGATGTGGAACCGTTTTAGATGATCTTTGGCGAAGGAATGTCCAGTGAGTAGTTGAGTGGTTTGAAAGGTGATGGGGAATTGTTGGGTGAATCTTTTAATTTTGTGTATGTCTTGTAAAATGTTTTTTGTGTAATTGGCAGTTGGTTCATTGTTAAATCTCTTCTCCCATGTTGCTATTGTTTCTAATTTGGCCCTTGTCTTAATGTAAGACATGGGGCAATCATTGAATGTGTATTTGAGGTGTGAGTTTGCAGCCGATTTGGCTGCCAAGTCAGCCTCCTCGTTGCCAATGATGTTGTGGTGTCCTTTAACCCATTTGAAATGGATTTGTGTGTTTGTGTTGGCGCTGATGGCTTTGTGTATATGCGTGACTATTTTGTGTGTAGCGTTGGGTTGGGCAATTGTCTGAAGGGCAGCCATGGAGTCTGAATTAATTGTGTAAGTATATGTGTTTTTGTTGGCGTCTTTTTGTGAGTGTGTGATGGCCCAGTCGCATGCCCCTTGTATGGCAAGCAGTTCAGCCTGGTATACGGTGCAGGTGGGGTGTAGTTTTCTTTTCCATCGGTGTATGGCGGTGTGAGTGTTAGGGGAGTACGCAATAAACGCGGCTCCCGTCTGTCCATTTTCCTGTTTGCTTCCATCCGTGAATATGTTAATGTTGTTTGTAAGGTGTGTGTTGAGGTTGTTTTTGTAAGTACTGAATTTTAAAAGCGGTCTGGAAGCGGGGTGTAAGAGTTCGGTGTAGTGTGTAGGCTGTTCGATGGTGATGTCGTCAGGAATGTATCTGCTGACGCCCCTAATGCGCGCCCTCTCAATCTCACATGATTCAAGAACCTTGAGATCAAGCGGCACGAATCCCGCTATTGCGATCGCAGCGTTAGTAGATACATTTCTGAACGCTCTGGTGGTCTTAATGGCGAAGCCGCGTTGGGTTTTTAGAAGTAGCTTGCGATTATATTTTTTAAGTGCTGCGTGGCCCCAGATGGAGGCCCCGTACGTGATAATGGGTTCTATAACCATTTTATATATTGATTTGATGTTCTCGGGGTGTGGTCCCCAAGTGGGTCGTGTGTAAATGGATAGTTTGTTGAATAGTTGGGTTGCTTTTGTGGTTATGTGTTCGATATGGTGTTTGAATGTTAACTTGTTGTCTAAAATGATGCCTAGGTATTTAATTTTGTCTGTGAATTTAAGTGGGGTGTTGTTGAAGATTAAGCTGCAATTCTGTGCTGGTTTGGAGAAGGCCATTGTCTGGGTTTTGTCGGGTCCGAACTGTAGTTTGACTCCATCGCCCCATTCTTTGATGATTTTCAGTGTGTGGTTAGTTTTGTCCTCTAAAGTTTTGATGTCTGTGTCTGTAGTTAATATTAGAACGTCGTCGGCGAAGGCTTGGATGTGGCACCCTGATGGGAGTGGTGTGTTGAGTAGTGTGTTAAGGATAATGTTCCAGAGTATAGGGCCGCATGCCGACCCTTGGATACATCCCTTTTGTGTATTGCGAGTGGTTCGTGTGTTGCCCATTTGGTGTGTAACTGTTCTATTTGTGAGGTAGTTTTGAATTAGTTTGAATATATTGTGTGGGCACTTTACCGCACGTAATCCGCTCAATACCGCCGGCCACCAGGCGTTGTCAAACGCGGCCTTAATATCGAGGGATACGGCTATGATGTGTTGTTTGTGCTGTTTGGCGTGATTTATTGTGTCTAAAGTTTTGTGTAGAGCGTGTGTTGTACCAGTTTGTTCGGTGAAGCCGAATTGAGCTCGGTTTAGCAGTTTTTGTTTATGCGCGTTGAAGGTGAGGCGTTTAGTAAATAGCTTTTCTAGTACTTTCCCGAACACGGGGATTAGTCCTATGGGTCTGAATGAGCTTAAGTTTGTGTAATCGTGTTTGTTGGGTTTGGGAATTATTTTTATTACTGTTTCCTTCCATGGAGTCGGAAAGTGTGCTATTTGTAGGCAGCGGTTCATGAGTTGTGTGGTTAGCTCTGGGTAATTGCGTGCAAAGACCTGGCAGATGTCACTGGTGAGGTGATCATTGCCCGGTGCTTTGGTGTGACTGATGGAGTCGAGTGCTGCTATAATTTCGGATGTCGTGAAGGGAGGGTCGTCCTCCGTGTCGGGTAGTATACCAGAATTGTTGCGCATATTTGTGTGTCTGGCGTCCGTGTCTGGGGTGTCGTCGGGATAAAAATGTGTGAGTAATGCCTGTGATGTCTCCTGTTCGTTGTTTGTAAATTTATTGTTGACCTTAAGGGTGCGGGGTTGGATGTTGTTGTTAGATTTTAGTAATTTGTTGGTGATGGACCAGACATCTTCTGCACCTTGCGACTCGCAGAAATGTTTGAAGTGTTCGGTGGATGTCTTTCTGATTGTATTTGTGTATGAGAGTTTAATTTCGTGGTATTTGTTTAAGAGGTCTGTAGGGGGTGTCTGTTTGTTTTTGGAATATGTGTGTATTTTGTGGTGTAGTTTGATGCATTGTTTCTTAAGTTGATTTAGGCTTTCGCTCCACCAGGGTGCTTTGGGTTTTGTGTGTCCTGTTTTAAGGGCAAATGAGTTGTGGCAGGCGCTGTTTATGGTGTTGGCGAGGGAGTATACAAATTGGTCTAGTTGATCGGGTGTTAGGGTCGATATGTTTATTTCTGTTATTTTATCTTTAATCATTGCGGTGTGTAGTGTTTCTTTAAAGGTGTGCCAATTGCCTTTGCTGGTGTTGTATTTAAATGTACTGCTATTCATGGTGTGTGGAATAGGGTCTGTTCTACAGTCTAGTTTAAATTTAATTGGATTGTGTTGTGTTGATGGGAACAAACGTTGTTTGACTTCCCATTTGTGTATGTGATGGTATGTGTGTATTGATGTGAACGTGAGGTCGATAATGGATGACCTCTCCGTTCCGTGTGTTATTGTTTCAAATGTGGGTGTGTTGCCTGTGTTGTTTATGTATATATTATTGGAATTCATAATATCTATCAGTTGCTGTCCCCGGATGTTGTTTCGAGAGCTGCCCCAGATTTGGTGCCACGCGTTAAAGTCGCCGCCAACTATAATGTTTGAGTTGGTGTATGTTTTTATGAATGTGTCCAGTGTATCTAGCGTGTTGTTAGCGTCGGTTTTTGGTTCAACGTAAACCGATGCTATGTATAGTGTTCTTGTCTTTGTGGGTATAGCGATAACCACTATATTCCCTGTGGTGAATTGTGAGATGATGTGTGCGTTTATGTCTGTACTGGTTATAATGCAGGCTTTCGTTGTGTCCGCCGAATCGGGCTGAAACACGCGGAGTCCTGCAATATTTTTAACTGTGTTTTTGTTTGTGTATGGTTCGGATATAATGGCTATGTCGAGTTTATTTGTGATGAAGTGGTGTTTAAGTTCTTGTGTAGCGTTGCGAGACCGGTCTAGGTTCGCCTGTATAAACTTGATGTTTTTTATGCATGTTTTATATATAGTTGACCTTGGCCTCTACGCGGGCACGCATTGCGCTAACTTTGGGGCACCTTTCCGAGTCGGCTCGATGTTGTGTGTTAGTGTTTGTTTTGAACTGTGCGTTGTGTTCGTGGCAATTGGCACACCTGTGTGATTGTGGTTGTTCTTTGCACTCTGCTGTGGGGTGATTTGCAGAGCACTTGGCGCAAGTGGGTGTGGTAGCGGGGCAGCGGCTCTTCGTGTGTCCGAAATTTAGGCAGTTTTGACACTGCCTAAATGGTGAAAAATTGCCGCTGTGGACCCTTTGCATGCCTATGTTAATTCTGCCTATATCGGTAAAGGCCTTCCAGGCAGAGGGGGTGGTGTTTAGAACCACATTGTAAAGAGTGTGGTTTCTGTTAACTGTCTTGAATTTGACGCTGAAAGTGTGTTCAACCAGTGTGTGGTTCTGGTCTTTAATCGTGTTAATGAGTTCTGCTTCGCTCGTGTTTTTGTTTATCCCTTTGAGAATTATCATCGGGTCGACCCGCTTTTCTTCCTGGGTTTTTATTGCGCTATGTTTCTGTAATTGTGTGAGTGTGTGCAATTTGTGCTCGTCTTTTTCGAAGACGAGCTTCACTTTGTTTTTCGATAGTGGTGTCACCCTGATAGGGGCATATCCCCCCTGCCGGAAGTTGACCGTGCTTCTAATTTCGGTGATTAATTTCTCAGTGGTGTCGAGGCCCTCTCCGGATACAACAACAGAGGGACCTGCAGGGGGTTTGGGGGCTGCGGTAGCCTTAGCGTAAGATTTATAAATGTTGTGCGGGTCCGCCGCCGCAGGCTGTGGTACCGCCGGTGTAGGTCGCGGTTGCGCTTTTAATGCCCTGGAGTGTTCCTGCAGGGCCCTGTTGCTCTCCTCGAGTAGCCGAGAGTGGGCCTCTAGCTTGTTTAGGAGTAGTGTATTATCGACGGGTGGTGTATTGTTGCTTGTGTTATTGTCGATGCTATTGGCCGGAGGTGTGAGGGGTTTGGAAGGGGAGGGGGTGGTAGGGTCTAACAACA
>NC_059509.1:12947500-12957500 GCF_905147795.1 Pieris rapae | reverse complement strand
CTAACCTAACCTAACCTAACCTAACCTAACCTAACCTAACCTAACCTAACCTAACCTAACCTAACCTAACCTAACCTAACCTAACCTAACCTAACCTAACCTAACCTAACCTAACCTAACCTAACCTAACCTAACCTAACCTAACCTAACCTAACCTAACCTAACCTAACCTAACCTAACCTAACCTAACCTAACCTAACCTAACCTAACCTAACCTAACCTAACCTAACCTAACCTAACCTAACCTAACCTAACCTAACCTAACCTAACCTAACCTAACCTAACCTAACCTAACCTAACCTAACCTAACCTAACCTAACCTAACCTAACCTAACCTAACCTAACCTAACCTAACCTAACCTAACCTAACCTAACCTAACCTAACCTAACCTAACCTAACCTAACCTAACCTAACCTAACCTAACCTAACCTAACCTAACCTAACCTAACCTAACCTAACCTAACCTAACCTAACCTAACCTAACCTAACCTAACCTAACCTAACCTAACCTAACCTAACCTAACCTAACCTAACCTAACCTAACCTAACCTAACCTAACCTAACCTAACCTAACCTAACCTAACCTAACCTAACCTAACCTAACCTAACCTAACCTAACCTAACCTAACCTAACCTAACCTAACCTAACCTAACCTAACCTAACCTAACCTAACCTAACCTAACCTAACCTAACCTAACCTAACCTAACCTAACCTAACCTAACCTAACCTAACCTAACCTAACCTAACCTAACCTAACCTAACCTAACCTAACCTAACCTAACCTAACCTAACCTAACCTAACCTAACCTAACCTAACCTAACCTAACCTAACCTAACCTAACCTAACCTAACCTAACCTAACCTAACCTAACCTAACCTAACCTAACCTAACCTAACCTAACCTAACCTAACCTAACCTAACCTAACCTAACCTAACCTAACCTAACCTAACCTAACCTAACCTAACCTAACCTAACCTAACCTAACCTAACCTAACCTAACCTAACCTAACCTAACCTAACCTAACCTAACCTAACCTAACCTAACCTAACCTAACCTAACCTAACCTAACCTAACCTAACCTAACCTAACCTAACCTAACCTAACCTAACCTAACCTAACCTAACCTAACCTAACCTAACCTAACCTAACCTAACCTAACCTAACCTAACCTAACCTAACCTAACCTAACCTAACCTAACCTAACCTAACCTAACCTAACCTAACCTAACCTAACCTAACCTAACCTAACCTAACCTAACCTAACCTAACCTAACCTAACCTAACCTAACCTAACCTAACCTAACCTAACCTAACCTAACCTAACCTAACCTAACCTAACCTAACCTAACCTAACCTAACCTAACCTAACCTAACCTAACCTAACCTAACCTAACCTAACCTAACCTAACCTAACCTAACCTAACCTAACCTAACCTAACCTAACCTAACCTAACCTAACCTAACCTAACCTAACCTAACCTAACCTAACCTAACCTAACCTAACCTAACCTAACCTAACCTAACCTAACCTAACCTAACCTAACCTAACCTAACCTAACCTAACCTAACCTAACCTAACCTAACCTAACCTAACCTAACCTAACCTAACCTAACCTAACCTAACCTAACCTAACCTAACCTAACCTAACCTAACCTAACCTAACCTAACCTAACCTAACCTAACCTAACCTAACCTAACCTAACCTAACCTAACCTAACCTAACCTAACCTAACCTAACCTAACCTAACCTAACCTAACCTAACCTAACCTAACCTAACCTAACCTAACCTAACCTAACCTAACCTAACCTAACCTAACCTAACCTAACCTAACCTAACCTAACCTAACCTAACCTAACCTAACCTAACCTAACCTAACCTAACCTAACCTAACCTAACCTAACCTAACCTAACCTAACCTAACCTAACCTAACCTAACCTAACCTAACCTAACCTAACCTAACCTAACCTAACCTAACCTAACCTAACCTAACCTAACCTAACCTAACCTAACCTAACCTAACCTAACCTAACCTAACCTAACCTAACCTAACCTAACCTAACCTAACCTAACCTAACCTAACCTAACCTAACCTAACCTAACCTAACCTAACCTAACCTAACCTAACCTAACCTAACCTAACCTAACCTAACCTAACCTAACCTAACCTAACCTAACCTAACCTAACCTAACCTAACCTAACCTAACCTAACCTAACCTAACCTAACCTAACCTAACCTAACCTAACCTAACCTAACCTAACCTAACCTAACCTAACCTAACCTAACCTAACCTAACCTAACCTAACCTAACCTAACCTAACCTAACCTAACCTAACCTAACCTAACCTAACCTAACCTAACCTAACCTAACCTAACCTAACCTAACCTAACCTAACCTAACCTAACCTAACCTAACCTAACCTAACCTAACCTAACCTAACCTAACCTAACCTAACCTAACCTAACCTAACCTAACCTAACCTAACCTAACCTAACCTAACCTAACCTAACCTAACCTAACCTAACCTAACCTAACCTAACCTAACCTAACCTAACCTAACCTAACCTAACCTAACCTAACCTAACCTAACCTAACCTAACCTAACCTAACCTAACCTAACCTAACCTAACCTAACCTAACCTAACCTAACCTAACCTAACCTAACCTAACCTAACCTAACCTAACCTAACCTAACCTAACCTAACCTAACCTAACCTAACCTAACCTAACCTAACCTAACCTAACCTAACCTAACCTAACCTAACCTAACCTAACCTAACCTAACCTAACCTAACCTAACCTAACCTAACCTAACCTAACCTAACCTAACCTAACCTAACCTAACCTAACCTAACCTAACCTAACCTAACCTAACCTAACCTAACCTAACCTAACCTAACCTAACCTAACCTAACCTAACCTAACCTAACCTAACCTAACCTAACCTAACCTAACCTAACCTAACCTAACCTAACCTAACCTAACCTAACCTAACCTAACCTAACCTAACCTAACCTAACCTAACCTAACCTAACCTAACCTAACCTAACCTAACCTAACCTAACCTAACCTAACCTAACCTAACCTAACCTAACCTAACCTAACCTAACCTAACCTAACCTAACCTAACCTAACCTAACCTAACCTAACCTAACCTAACCTAACCTAACCTAACCTAACCTAACCTAACCTAACCTAACCTAACCTAACCTAACCTAACCTAACCTAACCTAACCTAACCTAACCTAACCTAACCTAACCTAACCTAACCTAACCTAACCTAACCTAACCTAACCTAACCTAACCTAACCTAACCTAACCTAACCTAACCTAACCTAACCTAACCTAACCTAACCTAACCTAACCTAACCTAACCTAACCTAACCTAACCTAACCTAACCTAACCTAACCTAACCTAACCTAACCTAACCTAACCTAACCTAACCTAACCTAACCTAACCTAACCTAACCTAACCTAACCTAACCTAACCTAACCTAACCTAACCTAACCTAACCTAACCTAACCTAACCTAACCTAACCTAACCTAACCTAACCTAACCTAACCTAACCTAACCTAACCTAACCTAACCTAACCTAACCTAACCTAACCTAACCTAACCTAACCTAACCTAACCTAACCTAACCTAACCTAACCTAACCTAACCTAACCTAACCTAACCTAACCTAACCTAACCTAACCTAACCTAACCTAACCTAACCTAACCTAACCTAACCTAACCTAACCTAACCTAACCTAACCTAACCTAACCTAACCTAACCTAACCTAACCTAACCTAACCTAACCTAACCTAACCTAACCTAACCTAACCTAACCTAACCTAACCTAACCTAACTAACCTAACCTAACCTAACCTAACCTAACCTAACCTAACCTAACCTAACCTAACCTAACCTAACCTAACCTAACCTAACCTAACCTAACCTAACCTAACCTAACCTAACCTAACCTAACCTAACCTAACCTAACCTAACCTAACCTAACCTAACCTAACCTAACCTAACCTAACCTAACCTAACCTAACCTAACCTAACCTAACCTAACCTAACCTAACCTAACCTAACCTAACCTAACCTAACCTAACCTAACCTAACCTAACCTAACCTAACCTAACCTAACCTAACCTAACCTAACCTAACCTAACCTAACCTAACCTAACCTAACCTAACCTAACCTAACCTAACCTAACCTAACCTAACCTAACCTAACCTAACCTAACCTAACCTAACCTAACCTAACCTAACCTAACCTAACCTAACCTAACCTAACCTAACCTAACCTAACCTAACCTAACCTAACCTAACCTAACCTAACCTAACCTAACCTAACCTAACCTAACCTAACCTAACCTAACCTAACCTAACCTAACCTAACCTAACCTAACCTAACCTAACCTAACCTAACCTAACCTAACCTAACCTAACCTAACCTAACCTAACCTAACCTAACCTAACCTAACCTAACCTAACCTAACCTAACCTAACCTAACCTAACCTAACCTAACCTAACCTAACCTAACCTAACCTAACCTAACCTAACCTAACCTAACCTAACCTAACCTAACCTAACCTAACCTAACCTAACCTAACCTAACCTAACCTAACCTAACCTAACCTAACCTAACCTAACCTAACCTAACCTAACCTAACCTAACCTAACCTAACCTAACCTAACCTAACCTAACCTAACCTAACCTAACCTAACCTAACCTAACCTAACCTAACCTAACCTAACCTAACCTAACCTAACCTAACCTAACCTAACCTAACCTAACCTAACCTAACCTAACCTAACCTAACCTAACCTAACCTAACCTAACCTAACCTAACCTAACCTAACCTAACCTAACCTAACCTAACCTAACCTAACCTAACCTAACCTAACCTAACCTAACCTAACCTAACCTAACCTAACCTAACCTAACCTAACCTAACCTAACCTAACCTAACCTAACCTAACCTAACCTAACCTAACCTAACCTAACCTAACCTAACCTAACCTAACCTAACCTAACCTAACCTAACCTAACCTAACCTAACCTAACCTAACCTAACCTAACCTAACCTAACCTAACCTAACCTAACCTAACCTAACCTAACCTAACCTAACCTAACCTAACCTAACCTAACCTAACCTAACCTAACCTAACCTAACCTAACCTAACCTAACCTAACCTAACCTAACCTAACCTAACCTAACCTAACCTAACCTAACCTAACCTAACCTAACCTAACCTAACCTAACCTAACCTAACCTAACCTAACCTAACCTAACCTAACCTAACCTAACCTAACCTAACCTAACCTAACCTAACCTAACCTAACCTAACCTAACCTAACCTAACCTAACCTAACCTAACCTAACCTAACCTAACCTAACCTAACCTAACCTAACCTAACCTAACCTAACCTAACCTAACCTAACCTAACCTAACCTAACCTAACCTAACCTAACCTAACCTAACCTAACCTAACCTAACCTAACCTAACCTAACCTAACCTAACCTAACCTAACCTAACCTAACCTAACCTAACCTAACCTAACCTAACCTAACCTAACCTAACCTAACCTAACCTAACCTAACCTAACCTAACCTAACCTAACCTAACCTAACCTAACCTAACCTAACCTAACCTAACCTAACCTAACCTAACCTAACCTAACCTAACCTAACCTAACCTAACCTAACCTAACCTAACCTAACCTAACCTAACCTAACCTAACCTAACCTAACCTAACCTAACCTAACCTAACCTAACCTAACCTAACCTAACCTAACCTAACCTAACCTAACCTAACCTAACCTAACCTAACCTAACCTAACCTAACCTAACCTAACCTAACCTAACCTAACCTAACCTAACCTAACCTAACCTAACCTAACCTAACCTAACCTAACCTAACCTAACCTAACCTAACCTAACCTAACCTAACCTAACCTAACCTAACCTAACCTAACCTAACCTAACCTAACCTAACCTAACCTAACCTAACCTAACCTAACCTAACCTAACCTAACCTAACCTAACCTAACCTAACCTAACCTAACCTAACCTAACCTAACCTAACCTAACCTAACCTAACCTAACCTAACCTAACCTAACCTAACCTAACCTAACCTAACCTAACCTAACCTAACCTAACCTAACCTAACCTAACCTAACCTAACCTAACCTAACCTAACCTAACCTAACCTAACCTAACCTAACCTAACCTAACCTAACCTAACCTAACCTAACCTAACCTAACCTAACCTAACCTAACCTAACCTAACCTAACCTAACCTAACCTAACCTAACCTAACCTAACCTAACCTAACCTAACCTAACCTAACCTAACCTAACCTAACCTAACCTAACCTAACCTAACCTAACCTAACCTAACCTAACCTAACCTAACCTAACCTAACCTAACCTAACCTAACCTAACCTAACCTAACCTAACCTAACCTAACCTAACCTAACCTAACCTAACCTAACCTAACCTAACCTAACCTAACCTAACCTAACCTAACCTAACCTAACCTAACCTAACCTAACCTAACCTAACCTAACCTAACCTAACCTAACCTAACCTAACCTAACCTAACCTAACCTAACCTAACCTAACCTAACCTAACCTAACCTAACCTAACCTAACCTAACCTAACCTAACCTAACCTAACCTAACCTAACCTAACCTAACCTAACCTAACCTAACCTAACCTAACCTAACCTAACCTAACCTAACCTAACCTAACCTAACCTAACCTAACCTAACCTAACCTAACCTAACCTAACCTAACCTAACCTAACCTAACCTAACCTAACCTAACCTAACCTAACCTAACCTAACCTAACCTAACCTAACCTAACCTAACCTAACCTAACCTAACCTAACCTAACCTAACCTAACCTAACCTAACCTAACCTAACCTAACCTAACCTAACCTAACCTAACCTAACCTAACCTAACCTAACCTAACCTAACCTAACCTAACCTAACCTAACCTAACCTAACCTAACCTAACCTAACCTAACCTAACCTAACCTAACCTAACCTAACCTAACCTAACCTAACCTAACCTAACCTAACCTAACCTAACCTAACCTAACCTAACCTAACCTAACCTAACCTAACCTAACCTAACCTAACCTAACCTAACCTAACCTAACCTAACCTAACCTAACCTAACCTAACCTAACCTAACCTAACCTAACCTAACCTAACCTAACCTAACCTAACCTAACCTAACCTAACCTAACCTAACCTAACCTAACCTAACCTAACCTAACCTAACCTAACCTAACCTAACCTAACCTAACCTAACCTAACCTAACCTAACCTAACCTAACCTAACCTAACCTAACCTAACCTAACCTAACCTAACCTAACCTAACCTAACCTAACCTAACCTAACCTAACCTAACCTAACCTAACCTAACCTAACCTAACCTAACCTAACCTAACCTAACCTAACCTAACCTAACCTAACCTAACCTAACCTAACCTAACCTAACCTAACCTAACCTAACCTAACCTAACCTAACCTAACCTAACCTAACCTAACCTAACCTAACCTAACCTAACCTAACCTAACCTAACCTAACCTAACCTAACCTAACCTAACCTAACCTAACCTAACCTAACCTAACCTAACCTAACCTAACCTAACCTAACCTAACCTAACCTAACCTAACCTAACCTAACCTAACCTAACCTAACCTAACCTAACCTAACCTAACCTAACCTAACCTAACCTAACCTAACCTAACCTAACCTAACCTAACCTAACCTAACCTAACCTAACCTAACCTAACCTAACCTAACCTAACCTAACCTAACCTAACCTAACCTAACCTAACCTAACCTAACCTAACCTAACCTAACCTAACCTAACCTAACCTAACCTAACCTAACCTAACCTAACCTAACCTAACCTAACCTAACCTAACCTAACCTAACCTAACCTAACCTAACCTAACCTAACCTAACCTAACCTAACCTAACCTAACCTAACCTAACCTAACCTAACCTAACCTAACCTAACCTAACCTAACCTAACCTAACCTAACCTAACCTAACCTAACCTAACCTAACCTAACCTAACCTAACCTAACCTAACCTAACCTAACCTAACCTAACCTAACCTAACCTAACCTAACCTAACCTAACCTAACCTAACCTAACCTAACCTAACCTAACCTAACCTAACCTAACCTAACCTAACCTAACCTAACCTAACCTAACCTAACCTAACCTAACCTAACCTAACCTAACCTAACCTAACCTAACCTAACCTAACCTAACCTAACCTAACCTAACCTAACCTAACCTAACCTAACCTAACCTAACCTAACCTAACCTAACCTAACCTAACCTAACCTAACCTAACCTAACCTAACCTAACCTAACCTAACCTAACCTAACCTAACCTAACCTAACCTAACCTAACCTAACCTAACCTAACCTAACCTAACCTAACCTAACCTAACCTAACCTAACCTAACCTAACCTAACCTAACCTAACCTAACCTAACCTAACCTAACCTAACCTAACCTAACCTAACCTAACCTAACCTAACCTAACCTAACCTAACCTAACCTAACCTAACCTAACCTAACCTAACCTAACCTAACCTAACCTAACCTAACCTAACCTAACCTAACCTAACCTAACCTAACCTAACCTAACCTAACCTAACCTAACCTAACCTAACCTAACCTAACCTAACCTAACCTAACCTAACCTAACCTAACCTAACCTAACCTAACCTAACCTAACCTAACCTAACCTAACCTAACCTAACCTAACCTAACCTAACCTAACCTAACCTAACCTAACCTAACCTAACCTAACCTAACCTAACCTAACCTAACCTAACCTAACCTAACCTAACCTAACCTAACCTAACCTAACCTAACCTAACCTAACCTAACCTAACCTAACCTAACCTAACCTAACCTAACCTAACCTAACCTAACCTAACCTAACCTAACCTAACCTAACCTAACCTAACCTAACCTAACCTAACCTAACCTAACCTAACCTAACCTAACCTAACCTAACCTAACCTAACCTAACCTAACCTAACCTAACCTAACCTAACCTAACCTAACCTAACCTAACCTAACCTAACCTAACCTAACCTAACCTAACCTAACCTAACCTAACCTAACCTAACCTAACCTAACCTAACCTAACCTAACCTAACCTAACCTAACCTAACCTAACCTAACCTAACCTAACCTAACCTAACCTAACCTAACCTAACCTAACCTAACCTAACCTAACCTAACCTAACCTAACCTAACCTAACCTAACCTAACCTAACCTAACCTAACCTAACCTAACCTAACCTAACCTAACCTAACCTAACCTAACCTAACCTAACCTAACCTAACCTAACCTAACCTAACCTAACCTAACCTAACCTAACCTAACCTAACCTAACCTAACCTAACCTAACCTAACCTAACCTAACCTAACCTAACCTAACCTAACCTAACCTAACCTAACCTAACCTAACCTAACCTAACCTAACCTAACCTAACCTAACCTAACCTAACCTAACCTAACCTAACCTAACCTAACCTAACCTAACCTAACCTAACCTAACCTAACCTAACCTAACCTAACCTAACCTAACCTAACCTAACCTAACCTAACCTAACCTAACCTAACCTAACCTAACCTAACCTAACCTAACCTAACCTAACCTAACCTAACCTAACCTAACCTAACCTAACCTAACCTAACCTAACCTAACCTAACCTAACCTAACCTAACCTAACCTAACCTAACCTAACCTAACCTAACCTAACCTAACCTAACCTAACCTAACCTAACCTAACCTAACCTAACCTAACCTAACCTAACCTAACCTAACCTAACCTAACCTAACCTAACCTAACCTAACCTAACCTAACCTAACCTAACCTAACCTAACCTAACCTAACCTAACCTAACCTAACCTAACCTAACCTAACC
>NC_059509.1:12927500-12932500 GCF_905147795.1 Pieris rapae | reverse complement strand
GCTACCCCGCACCCCACCCAAAATCACAACCACCGCCTCACCATCTCCCCAAACATCCTTTACAACCGCTAGGCGGAATCCGGTGGACAATCTAAGTCCGGCCTTCACTCGAGAAGCTCCCCCCGCAGAGTCCACCTACATGGAGATGGCGAGGAGTTTCAGACTCAAAGGCCTGAACGCGGTTTCACTCTCTCGTAACCTCAAGAGTGAGCTTAAAACTATAATTACGGAGACAATCGACGGTCTCTTCGGAGTCGTCGCTATGTTAGACCCTACCACCCCCTCCCCTTCCAAACCCCTCACACCTCCGGCCAATAGCATCGACAATAACACAAGCAACAATACACCACCCGTCGATAATACACTACTCCTAAACAAGCTAGAGGCCCACTCTCGGCTACTCGAGGAGAGCAACAGGGCCCTGCAGGAACACTCCAGGGCATTAAAAGCGCAACCGCGACCTACACCGGCGGTACCACAGCCTGCGGCGGCGGACCCGCACAACATTTATAAATCTTACGCTAAGGCTACCGCAGCCCCCAAACCCCCTGCAGGTCCCTCTGTTGTTGTATCCGGAGAGGGCCTCGACACCACTGAGAAATTAATCACCGAAATTAGAAGCACGGTCAACTTCCGGCAGGGGGGATATGCCCCTATCAGGGTGACACCACTATCGAAAAACAAAGTGAAGCTCGTCTTCGAAAAAGACGAGCACAAATTGCACACACTCACACAATTACAGAAACATAGCGCAATAAAAACCCAGGAAGAAAAGCGGGTCGACCCGATGATAATTCTCAAAGGGATAAACAAAAACACGAGCGAAGCAGAACTCATTAACACGATTAAAGACCAGAACCACACACTGGTTGAACACACTTTCAGCGTCAAATTCAAGACAGTTAACAGAAACCACACTCTTTACAATGTGGTTCTAAACACCACCCCCTCTGCCTGGAAGGCCTTTACCGATATAGGCAGAATTAACATAGGCATGCAAAGGGTCCACAGCGGCAATTTTTCACCATTTAGGCAGTGTCAAAACTGCCTAAATTTCGGACACACGAAGAGCCGCTGCCCCGCTACCACACCCACTTGCGCCAAGTGCTCTGCAAATCACCCCACAGCAGAGTGCAAAGAACAACCACAATCACACAGGTGTGCCAATTGCCACGAACACAACGCACAGTTCAAAACAAACACTAACACACAACATCGAGCCGACTCGGAAAGGTGCCCCAAAGTTAGCGCAATGCGTGCCCGCGTAGAGGCCAAGGTCAACTATATATAAAACATGCATAAAAACATCAAGTTTATACAGGCGAACCTAGACCGGTCTCGCAACGCTACACAAGAACTTAAACATCACTTCATCACAAATAAACTCGACATAGCCATTATATCCGAACCATACACAAACAAAAACACAGTTAAAAATATTGCAGGACTCCGCGTGTTTCAGTCCGATTCGGCGGACACAACGAAAGCCTGCATTATAACCAGTACAGACATAAACGCACACATCATCTCACAATTCACCACAGGGAATATAGTGGTTATCGCTTTACCCACAAAGACAAGAACACTATACATAGCATCGGTTTACGTTGAACCAAAAACCGACGCTAACAACACGCTAGATACACTGGACACATTCATAAAAACATACACCAACTCAAACATTATAGTTGGCGGCGACTTTAACGCGTGGCACCAAATCTGGGGCAGCTCTCGAAACAACATCCGGGGACAGCAACTGATAGATATTATGAATTCCAATAATATATACATAAACAACACAGGCAACACACCCACATTTGAAACAATAACACACGGAACGGAGAGGTCATCCATTATCGACCTCACGTTCACATCAATACACACATACCATCACATACACAAATGGGAAGTCAAACAACGTTTGTTCCCATCAACACAACACAATCCAATTAAATTTAAACTAGACTGTAGAACAGACCCTATTCCACACACCATGAATAGCAGTACATTTAAATACAACACCAGCAAAGGCAATTGGCACACCTTTAAAGAAACACTACACACTGCAATGATTAAAGATAAAATAACAGAAATAAACATATCGACCCTAACACCCGATCAACTAGACCAATTTGTATACTCCCTCGCCAACACCATAAACAGCGCCTGCCACAACTCATTTGCCCTTAAAACAGGACACACAAAACCCAAAGCACCCTGGTGGAGCGAAAGCCTAGATCAACTTAAGAAACAATGCATCAAACTACATCACAAAATACACACATATTCCAAAAACAAACAGACACCCCCTACAGACCTCTTAAACAAATACCACGAAATTAAACTCTCATACACAAATACAATCAGAAAGACATCCACCGAACACTTCAAACATTTCTGCGAGTCGCAAGGTGCAGAAGATGTCTGGTCCATCACCAACAAATTACTAAAATCTAACAACAACATCCAACCCCGCACCCTTAAGGTCAACAATAAATATACAAACAACGAACAGGAGACATCACAGGCATTACTCACACATTTTTATCCCGACGACACCCCAGACACGGACGCCAGACACACAAATATGCGCAACAATTCTGGTATACTACCCGACACGGAGGACGACCCTCCCTTCACGACATCCGAAATTATAGCAGCACTCGACTCCATCAGTCACACCAAAGCACCGGGCAATGATCACCTCACCAGTGACATCTGCCAGGTCTTTGCACGCAATTACCCAGAGCTAACCACACAACTCATGAACCGCTGCCTACAAATAGCACACTTTCCGACTCCATGGAAGGAAACAGTAATAAAAATAATTCCCAAACCCAACAAACACGATTACACAAACTTAAGCTCATTCAGACCCATAGGACTAATCCCCGTGTTCGGGAAAGTACTAGAAAAGCTATTTACTAAACGCCTCACCTTCAACGCGCATAAACAAAAACTGCTAAACCGAGCTCAATTCGGCTTCACCGAACAAACTGGTACAACACACGCTCTACACAAAACTTTAGACACAATAAATCACGCCAAACAGCACAAACAACACATCATAGCCGTATCCCTCGATATTAAGGCCGCGTTTGACAACGCCTGGTGGCCGGCGGTATTGAGCGGATTACGTGCGGTAAAGTGCCCACACAATATATTCAAACTAATTCAAAACTACCTCACAAATAGAACAGTTACACACCAAATGGGCAACACACGAACCACTCGCAATACACAAAAGGGATGTATCCAAGGGTCGGCATGCGGCCCTATACTCTGGAACATTATCCTTAACACACTACTCAACACACCACTCCCATCAGGGTGCCACATCCAAGCCTTCGCCGACGACGTTCTAATATTAACTACAGACACAGACATCAAAACATTAGAGGACAAAACTAACCACACACTGAAAATCATCAAAGAATGGGGCGATGGAGTCAAACTACAGTTCGGACCCGACAAAACCCAGACAATGGCCTTCTCCAAACCAGCACAGAATTGCAGCTTAATCTTCAACAACACCCCACTTAAATTCACAGACAAAATTAAATACCTAGGCATCATTTTAGACAACAAGTTAACATTCAAACACCATATCGAACACATAACCACAAAAGCAACCCAACTATTCAACAAACTATCCATTTACACACGACCCACTTGGGGACCACACCCCGAGAACATCAAATCAATATATAAAATGGTTATAGAACCCATTATCACGTACGGGGCCTCCATCTGGGGCCACGCAGCACTTAAAAAATATAATCGCAAGCTACTTCTAAAAACCCAACGCGGCTTCGCCATTAAGACCACCAGAGCGTTCAGAAATGTATCTACTAACGCTGCGATCGCAATAGCGGGATTCGTGCCGCTTGATCTCAAGGTTCTTGAATCATGTGAGATTGAGAGGGCGCGCATTAGGGGCGTCAGCAGATACATTCCTGACGACATCACCATCGAACAGCCTACACACTACACCGAACTCTTACACCCCGCTTCCAGACCGCTTTTAAAATTCAGTACTCACAAAAACAACCTCAACACACACCTTACAAACAACATTAACATATTCACGGATGGAAGCAAACAGGAAAATGGACAGACGGGAGCCGCGTTTATTGCGTACTCCCCTAACACTCACACCGCCATACACCGATGGAAAAGAAAACTACACCCCACCTGCACCGTATACCAGGCTGAACTGCTTGCCATACAAGGGGCATGCGACTGGGCCATCACACACTCACAAAAAGACGCCAACAAAAACACATACACTTACACAATTAATTCAGACTCCATGGCTGCCCTTCAGACAATTGCCCAACCCAACGCTACACACAAAATAGTCACGCATATACACAAAGCCATCAGCGCCAACACAAACACACAAATCCATTTCAAATGGGTTAAAGGACACCACAACATCATTGGCAACGAGGAGGCTGACTTGGCAGCCAAATCGGCTGCAAACTCACACCTCAAATACACATTCAATGATTGCCCCATGTCTTACATTAAGACAAGGGCCAAATTAGAAACAATAGCAACATGGGAGAAGAGATTTAACAATGAACCAACTGCCAATTACACAAAAAACATTTTACAAGACATACACAAAATTAAAAGATTCACCCAACAATTCCCCATCACCTTTCAAACCACTCAACTACTCACTGGACATTCCTTCGCCAAAGATCATCTAAAACGGTTCCACATCACTGACAACGATACATGCCCTTGCGACTCCAACACCACTCAGACACTTCAACACCTCATCGAGGAATGTCCACGCTTTGCACACATCAGACACGAACACACACAGAAAAATAGAAAATGTAAAAATCCCTACTCCCTATCCGACAATAAACCGCAAACAATACAGTCATTATTAAAGTTAGCAACTAAAATTATTAATTCCCTAAAAGACTTCAACAACCCACCCTCCACTGGCTGATCGTCATCCACCCCACCTGATATCCACTAAA